>NC_047110.1:77801541-77802655 GCF_902500255.1 Thalassophryne amazonica
AAAAAATGATTGCCCTCAAAAAAAGTTTATCCCCGAAAAAACAAACCATCCACTGCCTCCCGAAAAACCGAACCATTTATTGCCTCCCGAAAAAATGAACAAGTCATTGCCCCCCCAAAAAACGAGCAACTCACTACCCCCCGAAAAAACGAACCATTCACCGCCTCCCGAAAAACCAAACCATTTACTGCCTCCCAAAAAAACGAACAACTCAATGCCTCCCGAAAAACCGAACAACTCAATGCCTCCCGAAAAACCGAACAACTCAATGCCTCCCGAAAAACCGAACCACTCACTGCCTCACGAAAAACCAAACCATTTACTGCCTCCCGAAAAAATGAACAACTCACTGCCCCCTGAAAAAATGAGCAACTCATTGCCCACCGAAAAAACGAACAACTCACCAGCTCATCTACAAAATAATTCACAGGTGCACACAGACCCAGAACAGCAGGAACTAGAAGAGGAATTGGCAAATAAGATTGAAGAAACAAGAAAAATGGACATGAAAGAGCGCCCAAAGCTGACTAAACTAAAAGAGAATAAAAAATTCAAAAATATCCTTCAAAAAGTTAACATAGGACTGACCAAACTGGTCCCAAGAGGAGCCACATTGACAGAGTTAAACTCTGTAAATTATGGAGCGGCATGGTACATACAAAGTAAATTAGCCCCACAAGATTTGGAGAGAAACAGTACCACAAATAAGAAAAAGAATATCATGCCACGATGGAAAAAGAAATTACAACAAAAAATCAGCTGCCTAAGAGCAGAGATCTCCCAAATGGCCACATTTTTGGGAAACAAGAACCACAAAAAGAATCTTCTAAAAAAAATAAATCGCATTAAAAGAAAATAGGCTTGAACATCAAGCCTTAGTAAAAGCTTTTGCAGCACAAATTAGGAATAAAGACAAGAAAATACAAGCAAAACAGATAAACAAACTATTTGCAACAAACCCCAGACTAGTGTACAGAAAGCTGGCAAATGACACAATAGAAGTACAACAACCACCTGAGAGAAAGGAAATTGAAAAATTTTGGAGACCACTCTTTGAAGACCCAAAACAACACCAAGAGGCTGAGTGGATTGAAAAATACAACAGAAAACAAGA